>NC_089592.1:73024686-73049701 GCF_019320115.1 Miscanthus floridulus
TGCAGCCCTTACTGACAATTAAGTTTTTATATATGATAAAATGGATTGTGAAACCAGCAATAGTCACTCAACAGTTTTAATGTCGTATTAATAAATGGTTCCCTAAAACAATACAAAGTAATAATTAAATAAATGGTTCGGTGGTTTTGGAAATCAGATGGCGAAGGAAATGATCAGATAGAGCTAATACAGTAGCCATCATGGCGGCCAATCAAACCAATAGGGAAACAATTCGATCATCTCCTCACCGGAAAGACAAAACCATGGAACTTTATACCCAAAAAATGGAAAATAGAATCACAAACGAATCAAGAAGCGGTAACCAAAGCAAAAACGGAATCAGAGTTCAGCACAAACAAGGATATGGATCAAGGGGCCGTTGGGAGCAACTGAGGATGATCTCCAAGGTGAAAAAGGGTGTGACATCTTGCAGATGCCTTGGACACAAATCTATACTCCAAAGGAACGAAGTAATAATTATAAAATACCTGTTACCTTGAAAACATCCTACCCACTTAAGATCTCCTCCCTTGATATAAATCCTATATATGGGCCCAACGTAAAAGGAAGGCAGTCAAACGTGGAACGACGTCTCCCTCAACACTTTTTTTTCACCCAGAGCCAGCATACCCACCCTCCTTTCCTTTTCTCTGGGGGCGTTGATTCATACAAGAAAATAATATCTTCTGTCGTATCTGTTGCCTCAAAGAAAAAACCGTCGTCCACTCCCCTCCTCTCCCGACGCTTCTCATCCCCTTCGCAGCTTCCCCCCCAATCCGACCTCGGCACGGCGTGGTGGACGGGCGCGACCCCGGCCTCCTCCCTATTATACGCACTAGCGGGGCCATGGTGCACCGGCACGAGAAGGCCCCACCGACGGCCGCCGTTGTGGATGCCCCGCCGGCGCCGCCTAGTCCCGGCCGTCCGCTCGTCGGTTTGGTACCCCTCCCCCTCTCTCTCCTTACCTCTTTCTATCAGATCTCCCTCTCCCAACGCTCGTGGATGCTCACTCTGACAGGGCTCTTGGTCCTCGTGGCCATAAGCCCTTGCTGCAGGTGCCCCCCATGGCAACCCCAACACAGGCATGCCTGGCCACAGTGGCCCAGGGATGGGCCATGACGATGGCTTCCTCCATGCGGAACTTGTGTCTCCTCATCTGCATCAATCCAGCAGCCACAAAATTCATCAAACCAGCATCGAACAACACAAGCGAACAGCAAGAAAAAGAGGAAAGATCAAACGAGGACGAGATGGGTGAGACCACAGCTATCCAAACTGAAATCGCCGCCACCGCCGTTGGACATGATGCTGAAGGAGAGGGGGTGCCGCCGCAGGTGGGGATCAGAGGGGGTAAGGGCCTAAGGAGTGTTGCTGCCGCATGGAGGAATCCGTCGCCGTGGCCCATCCCTAGGCCGCCGTGACCGGGCATGCCCGTGTTGGGGTTGCCATGGGGGGCGCCCACAGCAGGGGTTTACGGTCACGAGGACCAAGAGCCCTGTTAGAGCGAGCATCCACGAGCGCTGGGAGAGGGAGATCTGATAGAGAGAGGTAAGAAGAGAGGGGGAGGGGTACCAAATCGGCAAGCGGACAGACAGAACCAGGCAGCGACGAGGCATCTGCGGTAGCGGCCGTCGATGGGGTCCGCTCGCGTCGGTGCGTCGTGCCACGCTAACACGAATCATGGGGAGGTGGCCGCGGCACCGTGCCGAGGTCAGATTGGGGAGGGGAGGCTGTGGAGGGGATGAGAAGCGTCGGGGAGAGGAGGGGATGTGACGGAGACAACAAAAGATATTATTTTCTTGCGTGAATCGATGCCTTGGAGAAAAGGATGGGAGGGTGGGTACACGGGCGAGTATGCTGGCTCTAGGTGAAACAAAAAATGCCGAGGGAGACGTCGCTCCACGTTTGAGAGGACGAAACACGCATGTTCCTAAGTGTTTTTGCCTTCCTTTTACGTTGGGCCCATATGTAGGATTTATATCAAGCGAGCTCTTAAGTGGGTAGGATGTTTTGAAAGTAAAAAGTATTTTACAATTCGTTCGCTCCTTTATAGTATAGATATAGATTAAGGAGTTTACTTTCTTACAAGATTAAGGACTCTATCACTAGTATGGATCGTGGTAAGGACATTATTTAGTGTGACCGACCATGATGACTTAATTTAGCATGTCTTGTTAGTTGTTAAGGCTAGCAAGGGAAGTTTGGTCAAGTATTCTATTAGGTTAAGGTTTGTCACTTTAAAATTTTTAATCCTAATTCCTAATTCAAACCCCTTGGGCCATTCAACTCGTTTTAATTGGTACCAAAGTCTATTGCTCAAAGGATTAGCCTACCTAGAAAAAATGCCAAAGAATGGGGATCTGCTCCTAAGTTCGAGGGAAAGAACTTTGCCTATTGGAAAGTCCACATGTTTGCATACCAGCTCAACTTAACCTAATTAATCTGGTTGTCCCTGAAATCACACTATCGGGTATCGATATTAGGGATACCCAAAGCAAGGAAGTTAGCGCCCACGCTGACTTTCCTAGATGGCTCGAGACGTATTAAAAGGTCTCACCCGACCCTAAGGCCATGGGCTCCGTCTTGCCCAACCTTAAGGCCGCAGACTTTGTCTTGCTCGACCTCGAGGCTGTAGGCTCTGTCTCACCCGACCCCTTAGGTGTGGGATCCATCTCGCCTGACCCCAAGGATGCGGGCTCCGTCTCGCCCGACCTCAAGGCCACGGGCTCCGTCTCGCCCGACCTCGAGGCTGCGAGCTCCGTCTCACCTGGCCCCTTGGGTACGGGCTCTGTCTCGCCCGACCCCAAGGATGTGGTTTCCATCTTGCCCAAGGTCATGGGCTCTGCCCCGCTTGACCTCGAGGACACGGGTTCCATCTCGTCCGATGCAGACCCATACCGCCACCAACCACTCTAGGTCCAAGCGTATGGGCCCAGGTCAAAACTCTGACGCCAGGAAAGAGGCTGACATGCCTCGATGTAACCTGTGGCCATGACGGGCCATACCTGGGGATTCACATCAAGAATAGTGCCAGGTGTGCTGGTGTTGTTCTGCCTAATCCTCGTACATATGCTAACAGGCGCGTCAGTTCACCACGACATCTGCCGGGACGGAGTGGAACGCCATGACCGGTAGATGACGCTAGTGATGAACAGGGCCACGGCATGGAGCCATCCCTATTGACATCTACAGGATCAATGGGACCCGCATGAAGGAGAAGAAGAACCCAGCAACCTTGGAAGCCTTCTTCTCTCTCTCATTCTTCTACTTTGCCTCCTCTGTAACCCACGCTTTCCCTTTGTCTATAAAAGGGGAAGCAGGATGCCCCATGGAGGAGGGCTAGACGGGGGGATCTGAACATAAGAGCATGACACGAGCACATGGCTGAGAAGCAAGTGAGCTCTCAGCACCCGTTCACTCCTCCACCAGAGACTTGGGATCATCTCCCTCTCTCGTCTGTTTGTAACTCCTACTGCAAACCAAGTGCCAGTAACATGAGCAGCAGTGAACTAGACATAGAGACGTTCTGCCCAAACCAATATAAACTTTTATGTCCTCTGAGCACACCATCCGAGTCAGACGCATAAATACAAATTTACTCATTGGTAGTTTGAAAACACCGACAGTTGGCGCGCCAGGTAGGGGCTTTTTGCGCGTCTCAACATCCACATTAGGCCTCGGATGGCTAGTCATGACATCAACTGGGTCTCGGGCTCACATGTGCGCTTCGAGAACCTAGACTTCATCGTTACAACGGAGGGAGAGTTGGCCCAGGTTCTCATCATTGTCCAACCTCTCCACTCCGTCGGCCTCAACACGATCGCCGAGGCACTTGAGGAGCTATAGCTGCATGCACCGGAGGCCCACGCCCCTAGGAGTGACCAGCTCCTTGGCTTCAATTATGGGAGGCTAGAGCACCAGCTCAGCGCCTTCCAGGGACCCCAACTATCTCGGAAGGACCTGCGCTGCCTCACCTTCTCGTTTGTCAACGTCATAACGCAGCTTACTGGAGGAGAGCTGCTCTACCTAGAATACCTCATCCGGAGCACCCTAAAAATGCTCCCGTTCGGTCTGTGCAACGCCATAGAGACCGTTGGCCACCTTGTGACATAGCGCATGCCCCCACCCCGTATGAACGATGAGTTCGTGGGGATGACTAAATACATCATGGAATCTTTCCATGACCTTCTCGTGGGAGAATCAGAGTCGCCCTCCGACTCTGACTCTAGCAGGGGGAGCCATCACCCCTCATGAGAATGTTTCATGGCAGGCACCCTCGAGGGATACATCAAAAGCATTCGCGAGAGAGGGGCTACCCCAACAGACAACCTCGACAACGAGGTCGAGGGGGATGTAGGGGCCCCACCTCACCTATGGGTAGAGCAGCTGAGGGTGCGGCACCAAGAGCTCAAAGAAGCATGACTCCAGCTTGAGCAAGAACACGTGGAGCTCGAGTGAGAGATCAAGCACCACAAAGACAGTGGGCGTGCGCATGCCATGGACCGTGACATGAACCAGAGGATCATTGAGGATGACGAAGCCCTCCCACACTTCACCTATGCAAGCCAGAACATCGCTACCATGGTGGCCTTGCTTCGGGGGCTTCCAGAGCCCGCAACACCCAAGGATCATCGGGCCTATCGTGAGATTTGCATGCTACTTGAGCATGCGGTGGCATAGTAGGCCAAGAGCTCACTGTCTCGACAATGTGAGCTCGACACCAGCAAGCGCATGCCCTCAGAGTGACCCGACAGGGATGTGTCAGTCCACCAGGCGCAATGAGGTGGTAGGCCATGAGCCGCGGTCCCAGTGCATGAGTGTCTTGGCCTCTACCATGATGCGCACAACACCCTCGATGCCCGCAAGCGTTCCCGTGGCGATGAGAAGGAGGAGGCTAGCCATGGCTACCACCCTCATCGTGGCGGACGCTATGACGGTGGCGAGGACAGAAGCCTAAGCCCCAACTTGCTGGGACCTCAAGCCTTTGGCCGACACATCCTCAATGTTGTCTTCCCACCGTGGTACCGACCACCGACCAACATCCCAAAATACTCTAGGGAAACAAACCCCGGACTTCCTTTGTTCCTGGCTGATTCGGCGTGAACGTGGTTGGAACACCTTCCGCCCAACCGAATCCAAAGTTGGGCGGACCTAAAGGAGATCTTCATGGAAAACTTCTAGGGCACATATGCACATCCTAGGAACCCATGGGATCTCAAAAATTGCTGATAGAGGTACAGGGAAACTCTTCATGGATACATCCGGCGCTTCTCCCGGTAGTGCAATGAGCTGCCCGACGTCGCTGACGTCGACATCATAGGAGCTTTCCTATCTGGGACCACCTGCAAGTCCCTAGTTCACAAGCTAGGACATAAGGGCCCGCAAACCACCAAGGAGCTCCTTGACATCGCCACTAGCCATGCCTTAGGCGAGGAGGTGGTCGGGGCAATTTTTGACCGCCCCAAGGGCAAGGCAAAGCGGGACAAGGACACCGGCGAAGGCGCCTCCAATCACTCCAACAAGAAGAAGAACAAGCAGCAGCACGAGGTCTCGCTCGTGGCCACTGCCAACCGCAAGGGGGGTCAGAAGCCCACCGAGGGTACCTGAAAGGTCCTTGTTTGGTTTTGGTAATTGAGTGATAACTTAGGTGGACTAATTGTGTTTATGTGAGATACACAGGTGATCAGTCCACAAGTACATGTGTGTGAGCAACATATGCCATGAAGGTGAAAATGGCTTGGAGATGTTGCAAAGCTCACACATGTGATGATGAAGGAGCTTAAATGCACATGAGACATGACATTGAGTCATGTGATCAAGGTGGAGAAGATCAAGACAAGACTTGGCTTGATGGACCGGTTGCAAGCGTGAAGGGCAAGTCGAAGGCTTTGGAGTGATGGACCGCATGGCGGTGAAGCTTGAGCAAGACTTGGCGCCGATGGACGATGGCAACGGTGAAGAGCAAGTAGAGTCAAGATCGATGAACCAATATGATCATGTGATGATATGAAGTGGATCATATCATTGTTGATCGTGTTGGTGCATGTGTTGCATCGACATTGGAGGAGATGGAATGGAATGCGCAAGGCAAAGGTATAACCTAGGGCATTTCATTTCACCAGTCATAGGTGTGTAGAGAAGTTTATGACCGGGTTTAGGATAGATGGCCATACTATCAAGAGGGGCAAACTTGTTTGCATATCGGTCATCTAGTGCCACTCGAGTGATCTAACTTTGCATTGTCGCTAGGATCGAGTGGCGTGACAAGTTGAGTGGCTAACATCCTTTGGGAAATGATTGTGAAAATGCTAACACACTTACACATGGTGGTGTACACTTGTTGGTGTTGGCACATTTACATTCGGCGCTTTCGGGAAAATGGAATGTCTATTTTCTATTGTGCCGGATGCAAATTCTTGTGGTTAGCACACTTGAGCAAGGGTGAAGAGAATGGAGAAGATGCTGGCGTCGGTCAACTGACCGGACGCTGGATCTGAATGCACCGGATGCTGGAAGGCTGCGTCCGGTCAGGCTGACATACAGTGACGCAGAAGCTGAAGTGTGACCGGACGCTGGATGCGTCCGATCGCGTTCGACCGGACACGTCCGGTCATGCTCGGGAGCTTACTGGAAACGACCGGACGCTGAGGGTCCAGCGTCCGGTCAGTTGAGTGCTGCTGCGTCCGGTCAGGTCAAGTGATCGTTGGAACCAGGACACATGGTCGTCTGTGGGCAACCGGACGCTGAGGTCCAGCGACCGGACGCTGAGGTCCAGCGTCCGGTCAACACGACCGGAGCGTCCGGTCGACCCGACCGTTGCCCAGTGAAGGGGTAACGGCTAGTTTAGCCCTTGGGGCTATAAATAGAAGTGGCCCTTGGCCATGGCTGGGGTGGAGCACCTCAAGGGACTTAGTGTCCATGCTTGTGAGTGCTTGGGAGCCCTCCATCACACATATACTTGATAGTGATCATTCGATTGTGTGAGTGAGCGATTCTAGTGCGATTGCATCGTGAGGTTGCATCGAGTGGCACTAGGTGATCGAGTTGCAAGCCGGTGGAGCTTGTTACTCTTGGAGGTTGCCACCTCCTAGACGGCTTGGTGGTGGTCTCCGTCGAAGCGCGCAAGAAGCTTGTGCGGCGCTCCGGAGAAGTGCTTGTGAGGGGCATTATGCTCGCCCCGCGGGAGCCGCGAAGAGCAACTCTAGTAAAGCGTGTCATTGAGCTACCCTCACTCAAGGGGTAGGTTCTTGTGGCGCCCGACGTGCGGGCTTAGCGGGTGATGCTAATTAGCCGCCGAACCACCAAGTGAGCGGTCGACACAACGGGGACTAGCGTGTTGGCAAACACGTGAACCTCGGGAGAAAAATCATCGTGTCAACCTTTGTTCTTCCCGTTGGTTTGCATCCCCGTTACACAAGCTTGCAATTACTTTTATACATACTAAGCTTGTGTAGTTGCTCTTGTAATTAGGTAGCTTGTGTAGCTTGCTAATTACCTTCTTGCTTGTGTAGCATAGAAGTAGCTCCCTTGCGTGGCTAATTTGGTTTTAGTAACCTTGTTAGTCACATTGCTTAGTTTGTGTAACTAAGTATTTGCGCTCTCTAATTAGGCATTGGTTGCCTTGTTATTGAGCATTGCTAGTGAGCTTAGTTAGCTTTGTGCTTTTGCTTACTAGCATGTGTAGGAGCTCCCTTGTCGCTTAAAAGTACTAGAGGCATAGGTTTGTGTGACCTTGCTCCTAGCATTGGTTAAGAGAGCTCTAGCTAGCCCGGCACCTTTGTTGCATAATTGTTATCTTTGCAAGGTGCTAGTGAACATATATAGTGGGGTGTAGTCTTGGCTAGACCGTTAGTTTAAATTCCGCATTTGTATCGGTTAGCCGACGCGATTAAGTTTTAGAAAAGACTATTCACCCCCCCTCTAGTCGCCATCTCGACCCTTCAGTACCCCAAACCATGCTTTCCCCATCAAGCACCTATATAAGGACTACGTCCTCATGAAGCGGTTCTTGTCTAGAGGCTCCAACAAGGGGGAGCATAAGGAGCCCAAGCCAGCCGAAGACGATGCCAAGGGGAAGGACGGTGGATTTTCGATGCTGGATGGCTACCTCATGATCTTTGGAGAGTCAGCGGCCTATGACTCCAAGTGCTGCCAAAAGCTTGCGCACCATGAGGTCTATACGGCCAAGCTGACCGTGCCTTCCTTCCTCTGATGGTCGGAGTCCGCCATAACCTTTGATCAGACTGACCACCCAAAAAGCATCCCACAGCCGGGAAGATACCCGCTCATGGTTGACTCAATCATCGGCACGACATGGCTCACTAAGGTGCTGATGGATGGAGGCAGCGGCCTCAACATCATGTACACTGAAACGCTCGACGCCATGGGCATCGACCGATTGTGCATCCGGCCGACCGGTGCGCCTTTCCATGACATCATGCCTGGAAAGCAGGACATGCCACTTGGGCAGATCGATCTGCCCATCACATTTGGGAATCTAACCAATTGTAGGACGGAGACCCTTACCTTTTAGGTGGTCGGGTTCCACGGGACCTACCACGCCATCCTATGACGTCCCCAGCTACACCTATCTAAAGTTGAAGATGTTGGGTCCATGTGGGGTCATCACCATCGGCACCTCCTTCCAGCGTGCCTATGAGTATGAGGTCGAGTGCTACAAACACGCCGCGTCAATTGTTGCCTCCAAAGAGCTTGCGGCCATCAGGGAGGAGGTCATCAAAGAAGTGTCTAACCCTAAGCGGTTGGTCAGGTCTTTCGAGCCTGTAGAGGGCGCCAAGGAGGTCCTCATAGACCCCAATGGCTCTGAGGGCAAAGTGGTGTGCATCGGCACCACACTTTCCTCCAAATAGGAAAGCACGCTCGCTGACTTCCTCTGCGCCAACAGAGACATCTTTGTGTGGAGACCCTCGGATATGCTAGGCATTCTAAGAGAAGTCACCGAGCATGCCTTGAAGATCAAGCCAGGCTCCAAGCCAGTGAAGCAGCACCTGCATCGCTTCGACAAGGAGAAATGCAGGGCCACCGGTGAGGAGATTGTGAAGCTTTTGGTGGCTGGGTTCATCAAGGAAGTATACCACCCTGAGTGGTTAGCTAATCCTATTCTTGTACAAAAAAAAGAGTGGGAAATGGAGAATGTGTGTTGACTACACGGGTCTCAACAAAGCATGTCCAAAGGATCTGTTACCTTTGCCACACATAGACCAAGTAGTTGACTCAACCTTAGGGAGCGAAACCCTTTGCTTCTTTGATGCGTACTCTGGGTACCATCAAATCGTGATGAAAGAGTCTGACCAGCTCACGACATCTTTCATCACCCCATTTGGATTGTTCTGCTATATCACAATGTCGTTCGACCAGAAGGACGCGAGGGCTATGTATCAACACTGCAAGCTCAAGTGTTTATGGGATCTCATCAGACAGACTATTGAGGCCTACATGGATGACATCGTGGTCAAGTTCAAATGGGCTAACTAGGTCATAGCCGACCTAGAGCAGACCTTCATGAAACTGAGCAAACAACATCAAACTCAACCCCCGAGAAATGCGTTTTCAGGGTCCTAAGGGGTATGTTGCTAGGTTTTATCATCTCCGAGCGTGGCATCAAAGCCAACCCAGAGAAGATCTTGGCCCTCACGAGGATGGGCCCGATTCAGAACATAAAGGGGGTACAATGAGTTACAGGGTGCCTCACCGCGCTCAGCCGCTTTATCTCGTGCCTCGGCGAACAAGGTCTCCTCCTCTATCGGCTTCTAAAGAAGGCCGACCATTTCAAATGGATGCTTAAGGCCCAGGAGGCACTTGACAAGGTCAAGCAGCTCCTGACGAATGCCTCGATCCTGGTCCCCTGATCGATGGGGAACCGCTTCTGCTCTACATTTTGGCCACCACACAAGTGGTCAGCGCCGCCCTGGTGGTAGAGCGAGAAGAAGAGGGACACACCCTCAAAGTGCAGCGTCCCATGTACTTCATTAGCGAGGTCTTGTCTGATTCCAAGACTCGCTACCCCCAAATCCAGAAACTCCTGTACGCCATCCTTATCGCCAAGAGGAAGTTGTGTCACTACTTTGAGTCACATCCGATGACGATCAACCGAAGTGGGCATAGGAAGAAACATGTTCTGACAAGGCTTCTACTAGCCGACTGTAGTAACCGATGCTGAATAGATTGTGTGCACCTATGAAGGGTGTCAATACTATGCTTGGTAGACCCACTTGTCGGCCCAAGCACTCCAAATGATCCCCATAACATGGCCATTTGCGGTCTAGGGCTCGATCTGGTCGAACCTCTCAAGGGGGCACCCGGGTGCTATATGCACTTACTTGTCACCGTAGACAAGTTTACAAAGTAGATAGAGGCTCGACCAATCTCCACAATCAAGTCTAAGCAAGCCATGTTGTTCTTCCTTGACATCGTGCATCGCTTTGGAGTCTCGAACTCCATTATCATGGACAACAGCACATAGTTCACTAGGAAAAGTTCCTCCGATTCTATGATGCAAGCCACATCCATGTCGATTGGTCTGTTATGGCACACCCCCACACGAACGGGCAGGTCAAGCGTACGAACGACATAGTCCAATAAGGCCTCAAGCCTAGGATCTTCAACCGGTTGAACAAGTTTGGCAGACAATGGGTCGTAGAGCTTCCCATGGTGCTCTAGAGCCTGGGGACGACCCCTAGCCAGGCCACTAGCTACACACCATTCTTCATGGTCTATGGTTCTGAGGCTATCCTCCCGACCGACATTGATTATGGAGCACTGAGGGTTAGGGCGTACGATGAACAGGGAGCCGAGGCGTCCCTCGAGGATGCCATGGACCAGCTCGATGAAGCGCGTGATGTTGCCCTCCTCCGCTCAGCCAAGTACCAGCAAGCATTGCGCTGGTACCATAGCCGTCGAGTATGGGGTCGGGCCTTCAACGTTGGGGATCTGGTACTCCGCTTCATCTAGGGCAACAAGAACCGCCATAAGCTCTCTCCACTGTGGGAGGGACCATACATCATCATAGAGGTGCTCCGGCCAGGCACCTATAAGCTCAGGACCATCGATGGCAAAGTTTTCATCAACGCCTGGAACATCGAACAGCTACATCACTTTTACCCTTAATCTACGCACGCTTTCTCTTATCAGTTTCGCTATCGACTCCTTGATCTTTAGTGACACCCAACCCTAGCAATAGCAAGGTGCTTAGGACCATTGACGACGAAGTCTTCGTCAATGCCTGGAACATCGAACGGCTATATCACTTTTACCCTTAATCTACGCACGCTTTCTCTTATCGATTTCACTATCGACTCCTCAATCTTTAGTAACATCCGACCCCAGTAATGGCAAGGGGTTAGGCCTCACTTGGGAGCTGATAAGAGCATATCTATCCGGTAGACATTCTCTATGTCCGACCCTTTTTCACGTTAAGATCTAGAAGCAAAGGTTTCGGAAATAAACGCTAAGTAAAACTGGTCGGACTGCAAGAAACCTACGCCCCAGCGGCTATGGTGTTTTTGCTCACCAGCGTGATTAGAGTTTTTTGCCCACACCCTGAGCTTTTTAGCCTTAACTACGGAAAGAGTCAGAACGCATTAAAGAGTATATCTATCCGGTAGAGATTCTCTATGTCCGACCCTTTCTCACGTTAAGATCTAGAAGTAAGGGTTGCGGAAATGAACGCTAAGTAAAACTGGTCGGACTGCAAGAAACCTACGCCCCAGCAGCTACGGTGTTTTTGCTCACTAGTGTGATCATAGTTTTTCACCTGTACCCCAAGCTTTACAGCCTTAATGACGGAAGGGGTCAGAACACATTAACCTTTTTTATACAAAAAGGGGAGAAGAGCTAAAAATCTGTTTGGCCATAACAAAATTTAAGAGCTTGTCCACTTATTACAGTTCGCCATCTGGCTTATCTACCTAACAAATTTCTTGGGGGATAATCTCATCCTCTATCTCGGTAGGTAAGTCATGTGCCAGAGGGGCCACCTTCTCGATGTCATCTAGCTCGGCGTCGGTGTAGATAGGCGCAAGAACCGTCACAGGTAAGGAGAGATACATAGCTAAAAATGCTCCTACAGCCCATTTAGGCCTAGGAGTTCGAAGGCTGGTTCTCCAATAGGTTCACAGCCGCTCTGGGGTGCCCTTAGAGTGAGGGGTGGAAAGGGATGGACCCACTAGCGGCCAGTACCCAGGCGCACGAGCGCCGTGGGCATCCCAGCCCACGTTCGAGTCTTGGTCGATTCCCAGTCCATGGTTTTTTCTCGAAGAAAGGCAATGAGCCCTTGGGACCGGTCGAACGGACCCAAGAACTATATGAATTGGCCACTAAGAATCTAGAGTCGATCACCAGCTGACCCATGCCGCACCCCCACGAACGGGAAGTTAGGGCCCCACTCGGACTAGCCCGTTAATAGCTCACCGAGCACCATGTTTCGTCCATCGAGAAAAAACATGGCACGGCTCAGCCCCTCCATTTTATTAAAAACGCCTGAGGGATGATGATCACAAAGATGAGCCGACCCTCGACCAGACCCCTACTACGCACGGGGGCTCAAGGGAAGTTGGACTCACAAGGAGACCAAACGTGTGGACATAGTACGATGGCGGACCGATCGGATCCTAGAGGACCAAAATCAAGAAAAATCTTTACAACCTCCCGAATCCTACGGTTACATGCCCCCTAGAAGACCGATCGTGACAAAAGGTAATCGCCGTCCTACCAGGATACGCCGCAGGCTAAAAAAGAAGGCTAAGGCCCTTAGAGTCCTCTAGTCTGGAAAAGCCTCCAAAGGAGTATCCTACTCCTCCGCAGGCTCGAGGGCTACTGTCGGGTATTGATATTAGGGATACTCAAAGCAAGGAAGTTAGCGCCCATGCTGACTTCCCTAGACGGCTCGAGACGTATTAAAAGGTCTCGCCCGACCGTAAGGCCGTGGGCTCTATCTCGCCCGACCTCAAGGCCATGGGCTCCGTCTCGCCCGACCTCGAGGCCGCGGGCTCCGTCTCGCCCGACCCCAAGGACACGGGCTCCATCTCGCACGACCTCAAGGCCGCGGGCTCCGTCTCGCCCAACCCCAAGGACGTGGTTTTTGTCTCATCCAAGGTCATGGGCTTCGCCCCGCCTGACCTCGAGGACGCGGGTTCCGTCTCATCCGACGGGGACCCATACCGTCGCCAACCACTCTAGGTCCAAGCGTATGGGCCTGGGTTAAAACTCTGATGCCAGAGAAGAAGTTGGCACGCCTCGATGTAACCTGTGGCTATGACGGGCCATACCTAGGGATTCACATCAAGAACAGTGTCGGGCGTGCCGGTGCTGTTCTGCTTAATCCTCGTACGAACGCTGACAGATGCATCAGTTCACCACGACGTCCGCCAGGACGAAGTGGAACTCCATGACCAGCAGATGACGCATGCACATGGTGCTAGTGATGAATAGGGCTGCGACATGGAGCCGTCCCTGTTGATATCTACAGGATCCACGGGACCGGCATTAAGGAGAAGAAGGACCCGGCAACCTTGGGAGCCTTCTTCTCTCTCATTCTTCTACTTTTCCTTCTCTGTAACCCGCGCTTTCCCTTCGTCTATAAAAAGGGAAGCAGGTTGCCCCATGGAGGAGGGCTAGACAGGGGGATCTGAACATAAGAGTACGACATGAGCACACGGCTGAGCGGCAAGCGAGCTCTCAGCACCCGTTCACTCCTTCCACCAGAGACTTAGATCATCTCCCTCTCTCCCCTGTTTGTAACCCTACTGCAAACCAAGTGTCTGTAACACAAGCAGTAGTGAACTGGACGTAGGGACGTTCCGCCCGAACCAGTATAAACCCTTGTGTCCTCCGAGCACACCATCCGAGCCAGACGCGCAAATACAAATTTACTTGTCGGTGGTCCGAAAACACCGACACACACCATCCGGTGTTATCCACTATGTGCATGCGACATATATGTAGAGTTCTCATTATAATGCATAAAATGTAGCTTCAGTTACAAACAAAGTGTTGCACACACTTGCGAACTGAGCGTAGCTCATCTAGTTGGGTTCCGTGTGGTAAAACCTGCCCACACGGGTTTAAGTCCTCGACTTGACCCGGGTGCTCGTATTTTTCTGGATTTATTTTAGGATTTAACGTTGCTAATCTTTCAGTGATACGCGACGTACCCGTCGACAACGAGGCGCCTGTGGTGACTTCATCAATCTCGAAATTTGCTGGTCCAACTCAGTTTTTCGGAGGTGCTCATAGGGGTATGTATACATGCGTGTGTTCGTCGGGGTAAATGTGCGCTCGTGTATGTGAGTGGCTACGTCTGTAATTAGGTCTCGCAAAAAAAGTGTTGCACACACTTAGTTCAACATCAAGCACACACAACGGTGGTACATCTTGTGGTCCATGCCACCACCCACAAGCTACTTATTATTATGACACTCTACTCCCAGTCAGAAGAGGGCTCAAGAGGGTGTAAAAGTAGCCATAAGTTTCAAAAAAAAAAAAAGAGTAGCCATAGACCAGCATTTGTTCACCTGCAACCACAACTTAATGGAAGCAACATGAGTACGTGGGTACTCCTCATGGCGTACCAAACATAATACACAAAGGAATATGCATTTGAGCTATAGCAAGATGAACAAGTCGGTTTGCATAAAAGCTTTTGTGCATGAAGTCCAATGCATAGGACTCATCTTAACTACTCTAGGTTTAATATGAACAACGACATCTATAACTTGAGGGGTGAGCTTGATCTTCCACAAGTTCATCAACACGGTAAATCTACATTACAGAAGCAACAAAGAGCTTGTTCATAACAGAGAGCGTGACATTTTGAAAGGATTAAGCAACGTCTTGCAAGAGGTGTATATCTTTTCCCATACAAGAACAAGTATATCGTCCATACAACCTGCCGGTCCTTGGGGGAAACTCATTACCTCAACCTTCTCCATATTTGGCTAAGTCGTCCAATGAATGGTCGTAAAGCACATGAGTACTAGCATCTTACTAGCTACCCCTCATCAGACACCTAAATCTGTCTCATTACCCGGTCAAAACATAATACTCAGCTTGTCATACATGACATGTGGAAAGTACAAGTAGTGCTCAATCAACACTAATAATCTTGGTCAAGTTTTATTCTAATTTTATTACTGGAGTGAACCAATGCCTGCATTTGATTACCAGCGTTCTCCAACCAAACCCTGTCTCAGTGCTGTTACGTGGGGCCCATCTAGATTTTCCTCTTTTTCTCTAATTAACTTGGTGATTTCTAACATTTGAGAGAGAACTTTGTGGCTTCTTTTATCTTTGTTTTATCATCAAGACAAATACTTTCGAACAAAAAGACATGCTCAAAAAAGGTAGCAGGAATTCACATATCTCAGCTGGGTTCCATGCAAATGCAAACTAGAAATTGGCAAGCATGTACAGATCAGAGCTGCTGCCGGGCAGCCTATACATTCTACTGTATACATCACCACTACGTCACATTACAAACATAATGCTGCTACATTCTTGCAATGCAAATACAACTGGCTAGTAGAGTGTGAATTGGTGAGTCAGTCACTTGACTGCGTAACCATTGCCTCGATCCGTCCATCCTTGTCGTAGGCCTCCACGATCTTCTTGGCATACCCGGGGATGTGCTGCTCAGCTCTCTGTTTTCCCCATGCCCGCCTAACATGCAGGTAATTCCGAATGGTGTGATAATCCAGAGAGTAGCGTGCGAACTCCAGACCCTTGGGTCCAACCTGAAACAGCATATCGTACAATACAATCTGGTTATTTATTCGTGTTCAGTTAACATTACAAATCTCATGCCATCCTCCCCTGCAGACGACCAAGAACTAACCAGGTTCAGCAGGAAGGCCAGAATGTCGCCGACAAATCTAGGAGCTGGTTTCGAAGGGCCTTTCCCTGTAGATTCATTCGTTTATTTACATGAATGTGAGCCAAATACATCATTGTTACTAGTTTTATACCACTGCAAAGTACTAGTATTTAATAGACATGATTAGGGGAGGTACCCAATTTTGCAGCATCGTCAGCTTTCACTGTCTCCATAACAAATGGTTGCCTGGAGCCCTGAAACAAACAGACACAACACCCTTGTCAGTCTCCAGTACTACGCTGCATGCCTCCGAAGAATGTTGTGCCAGTTCTATTGCTGGGGATACATGCGTACACTGCTAATTGTAGGTGTGCTCTCCAGAAGGCCATCTACCAGCCTGAGCATCTCCCATCCACGATCGTTCCTGAAGGGATAGAGTTCCAGTGATGCTCACCAGCTACTGCTTACAATATAATTGCACAATCCTACTCGCTCTACCTGACTGTAATGTACTGAGGATGCTGGGTCATGGAGACTCCAGCATATTTTGGTACTCCCATATATCCCACCACCAAATCCTGCAGAGATTTAACCAAACAACATAGTGAATCTGAACTGCTTCTCTGCTCCAAGAGAGCAGACTGTGAAGATTAGCAAGATAAGAGGAAAGCAGCTAATTAGAAGTAACAGGTAAAAGAATAAAGAGCTAATCTCTCAGAACAGATGATATTCTGAACATGAGATTGAAGAAGCACCGAGGCAACTCAAGGTCAAGAGAATTAGTTCAGCTATGCTAGTGCCTAATAATAAGAGCAATGCACATCATGCAACACATAGTGATCCAATCTAGTGTGTTTCAGTATTATTCTAGCTTTTCTAAACAATACGTGATCCAACAAATTCTATTTCTGTAGATGAGCACTAGGAGGAACAACTTCTGTCTAACAAAACCAGATGATTCTCAGAAAGACAGTTTCTATTCAAAACAGAGACCCTATTCAAATTCAAAATGATGGAAACCTTACCGCCAAGCCATTTGTGTAGTCAAAGCAGCTGCAGTTGGTATAAGCAAATCATTAGCTCACCTCTGAACGGCCCATAAAAAATTTGGAAAAGAAAATGACAACCCATTGGTATACTGAACAGATAATACCTATAGCATGATGGTGCAATAACATCTACCAGGTCGTTTGCTGGGAGGCAAAAATAGGGAACCTGCTTCGAATTAGGCCCTGAATTAAATAGTCCATTGTGGAAGACACAAAGCTTCAAAATTATAGGCAAACAAATATTTACCTCTTCAATGTGCCCATCTAAATGCTTTAGGTGCACCTGTAAATATTCTCAGTTATACAATGCAATCATACATTAAAAAATTCTAAAGGAAAAGCATGGCAATTCCGTGAATGCCATGTGTTCTTGTGTTGATCCTAAAACTGCTTCTTGAGCTGTTGATATGGAAAGGTAAACTGCATTCCTATCCTATTGATTTTCCATACATGAAACTACCAAAATGGGGAAAAGAATGTATGCAGCTAATTATTTTCAATGTCATACCTTGTAGTCTTGCATAAATTCATAATGCATAACAGTTTCTGGCTCACTGCTTGCCGCTTTCAAGAATTTATCAAGCCCTTCACGTGTACCATTGTCAACTAAGAAATATTACAGTATATCAGAGCTACAATATATCTTCCATGACAGAAACTGTAAAGATTGACTGGTTTTAGAGGAGAAATCGAAATTACCACAGTTTGTGCCAAGCACATAAAGCTTTTCCAAACCAAGGTACTTTTCTACAGATCTCAAAGCTGTAGTTCAAACAATAACTTTAACAACTTTGACATTTGAATATTTGATAAAACATCACCAATAGAAAGAGAAGGCCAGGTGAAGGAAAACACCTTGCACTTGACAGCCCACACCACAGAAAAGAAGCCGCTTTACACCAGCTGCCTGCCAAAGGAAACCATGAACCTCTCTGGATTTATAAATTGGTCACTATAATGCTTTCACTATAGGATGTGTCTCATTATGGTTAGAGTGATGATTGGAATGGACTTTGAAACCCAATGGAATGTGGAGTCAAACGGGGCTGCTCCAGATTGAATAGGCTAACAGAATTACCCTTGCCCAAGCAACAAATTCAAATATAATTGAACTACTTCTAATTCTCTTGAACTGGGAAATGGGAACAAATATCAGGGCCAAGTAACCCTAAACTAATGACAAGACGGCTGATGTTCTCTCAGAGATCTGCTGCCATGACCCATTATCACTTCTATATGTTATACTTATAGGAAGGGAAAGGAGGCATGGTGCCATAGCTTGCATCGAAAATAAGGGGGACTGGGAAGAAAGTATAGCGTTAAAAGGAACGATTTACCTCGACTAAGGCAAGCGTATTGAGATTTGGTGATAATGTTGGCTTCACACCTTTGGCTGCAATTACTTCATCTGGTGTCCTACAAGAGCATGGCTACCTTATGTTAAAAAAAAAGGGCATGGCTACCGAGATTAAATGTTACTTCCATTCTAGAAAGCAAGGGGCATGATGATTAGCATGATTAATTCATGAATGGACTAATAACAAAAGTTTAAGCTCAAAATAGTTACAGAAAGTCTGGAATTGCAAATGTGTATCCAGTCAAGGAGTGTTATACACAAGCCATAAAGAAAAATTCTGAAAGCCATCAGTTTCACAATACCTGGCCAAAACCGGCCTTGGAGCAAGCCTGTCGTCAGGATCACTGCAGAGGGGATAAAAAACATTATTTGAATCCATGTGGTAATGCTTGTGCATTGCACTGAGAAAGAATTATGTGGCATTTGAATCTTATTTGGGTGCCTTTGTACACAAACCACAGCATCGACCATATTTGCTTTCAGCATCTCAACTGCGATTGTTGTCACTATTCCCGTCCACTGAGCTCCTGTTGCAAGGCACATATATGTTAAAGGGTACAGAACATAAGTTGCCAAGGTACAGTTTTGTCTAACAAAGGTTTGTCGAGTATATCAAGATAGTGCAGGAAATAAGATGCAACACTCGAGGTGTATTTGGTTTCAGTTTGTTAAGACAGGCCAGTGAGCAAGACTGTGGTATATTGCATATGCGTGCTTCCTTAGACGGATGCAGGCGGCTGTTGAAGGATAAGAACTTGTAAAAGGTAAGTTGCTACCTTGAACAGGTTCGGTCTTCCTGGCATACAAGAGTTGATCATAGACTCCAAAGTACATTTCATCCATGCCTTCCTTCCGGCCTCTCCCGTGGACTTGTGGCTCAAGATCCTAAATATAGTGAGGAGAGTGTTGGTATCTGTAAATTTGTGTCAACTTTTCTTTAGGGAAAAGGGGAGTTCCCCACTTTTATTTTGCTGAAACAAACCGTACAATTTGTGTCAAGCATTACTACTCAACTCCGTTCCAAATTATAGTTCACTTTAGCTTTATTCCAAATCAAAACTTCTTTTGCTTGACTTGACCTAAGTTTTTATAAAAAATATACATATTATCATCTACAACTACAAGTTCAAATAAATGCACTATCAAGACATATTTCATGGAGAACTTAATGAAATTATTTTGATATTGTAGATGCTTTCTATGAACTTGATCAAAGTTAGAAAAGTTGAAGTACAATTTTGGACGGAGGGAGCAATTGCGTGCAGCCCATTGCTTGATCAAACGATTAGCAGAGCTATTTCATTTCCATTTAGCAAACTGTTTGAGCTGTTATAGGTAATGTTAAGATGAAGGAGGTGACCTCGACACGGGACATGCCGTCTCCCAGGAAGGCACAGGCAGTCTTGACATGCGCAACGTAGTATGTGTCGCAGAGCCCACAATGGCTTGGGTCGCCACAAAAGCAGAAATAGGAACAGAGGTAAGCATCGCATCGCATAATCACACGAACGAACAAAGGAATGCACAGCACGGCACGGCACATACCTGCAGTGGTCCTTGGCAGGGTAGACGGCGCCAGGAGGGATGGGCTTGGATTTCTGCCTCCAGTCCTCCCTGAGCGCCTTGGCCCTGACCTTGAGCGTTCTCTTGGACTTGGAGGACGAGGAGGACAAGGAGAAGGCGAGGGAGGATCGGCGGGGTCCGGGAGACGAGGACGAGGGCGAGGAGGCGTGCAAGCAAAGGGAGAGGCAGGTGGACGCCATGGTGGCGGAGCTCGTCTCGTCTCACCGGTGGTGATAAGACGGAGGACTTGGAGGAGGATCGAGTGGAGATGGAGGAGCCATGCCTTGGGCCTTTAAGACAAACTAATGTTACTGGGCCACCGCATAAATTTCGGCCCATCTCCACCCTTTGAGGAAAGTTCGGAGCCTTGGAGGACTCTTTGCCTTGCAAAACGAAATGGAGACGAATGTTTATCAAAAAAAAGAAATGGAGACGAATGCATCTTCAACGAAAATGCATATGCCACTCAACGAGCTCCATCCGTGCATGCATAGTATGCTGGGAGCAACCAATCATATATGCAAACTCATCTCATCTGTGATGTGAAACCACAACTCTACACCAAGACTGAAGAACAAAAACTTTCCCAACCAAAGCTACATTTTCATTACGTTCAATAATCCAATCCAAAAAATACAAAGAGAGAAGTGTCCATCCCATCTCATCCTCCAGGCATTTTAAAAAATATACCGCACTAAGTTAACTACCTAAAACCTCAGTTAAACAATAACTCCACCGTTCCAGATGAATGTACTCTCTCCGTTCGAAATCATAAGATGTTTTGACTTTTCTAGATACATTGGTTTTCCGACATATCTAGACATGGTGTATATCTAAGCTCATAGCAAAAACTATTTATAGAAAAGCTAAAGCGTCTTATATTTTATAATGAAGGGAGTACTTCCTATCCTCAGGAGTCACTCAGGACTCAGGACTACACCCGGAATCTATCTAGTGTATATCTAAGTTCATACAAAAGCTATTTATCTAGAAAAGCAAGAAAAGCCAAAACGTAATATGGTACTTCCCATTCTCAGGAGTCATTGAGTCAGGAGTCAGGACTACAGCCGGAGTCTCTTCCCCAGCATCATTCAAACAGTATGGTGTCCCGGTGAACAGGACTGGTTACAAACCCTCTCAGGACTACCAATCAAGTGATTCATGGTCAGTTGTTCACAAATGACTCAATATGCATGCGAATTGTCCAGATTGAGGGTTTTACGCAAAGCGGGCCTGGTGCATGCGGTAGAGTCTTACCGCCTGTGACCGGAAGGTCCCGGGTTCGAGTCGCGGTCTCCTCGCATTGCACAGGCAAGGGTAAGGCTTGCCACTAACACCCTTCCCCAGGCCCCGCACGGAGCGGAAGCTCTCTGCACTAGGTACGCCCTTGAGGGTTTTACGCAAAGCAAACAAATCCCAAAACAAAGCAGCTGTTCATTCATGTAACTAACACAGGGTAAGTTCACAAACATCCACAATACACAGTTGCTAAACATTACAGTCTTTTTTGTGCCAACCACTAACCATATGAACACAACACTAGTAAAACAGATTTAGCATGCCTTTTGCAGGTAAGCCCTATAACTGAAGCAGTGGCGACAACGAAAAGATTAGTGACAACAGCAGAAATGTGAGCACCTTTTGATATTCTCAGGTCTAGAATTTAACAATTTAGAGGGTGCAAACTAGGGAAAAACTAAACCAATGTATCATGTATGATTATTATCCTGAAAAAATTCCTGCCTACACTATCATCCAAAAAGTCCAGTAAGCCTGTTTCAAATTCATCTCATCTGTGATGTGAAACCACAACTCTACACCAAGACTGAAGAACAAAAACATTCCCAGCCAAATGCTACATTTTCATATTGTTCAATAATCCAATCCAAAAAAAAATACCAAGAGAAAAGTGTCCATCCCAATTCATCCCCCAGGCATGTAAAAAACATACTGCACTAAGTTAGCTACCTAAAACCCCAGTTAAACAGCAACTCCACCATTCCAGATGGATGTACTTCCTATCCTCAGGAATCAGGACTACACCTGGAATCTATATACCTCTTCCTCAACCTCATTCAAACAGCATGGTGTCCCAGTAAACAGGACTGTTTTAAACCATCTCAAGACCACCAATCAAGTGATTCATGCTCACAAATGACTCAATATGCATGAAAATTGTTCAGATTGAGGGTTTTACACAAAGCAAAC
Organism: Miscanthus floridulus; assembly: GCF_019320115.1. Lineage (NCBI taxonomy): Eukaryota > Viridiplantae > Streptophyta > Magnoliopsida > Poales > Poaceae > Miscanthus > Miscanthus floridulus. Next base: position 73,046,693 of record NC_089592.1, read on the forward strand.
AAATCCCAAAATAAAGCAGCTGTTCATTCATGCAACTAACACAGGGTAAGTTCACAAACATCCACAATACACAGTTGCTAAACATAGTCTTTTTTGTGCCAGCCATTAACCATATCAACACAACACTAGTAAAACAGATTTAGCATGCCTTTTGCAGGTAAGCCCTATAACTGAAGAAAGGATTAGTGACAACAACAGAAATGTGAGCACCTTTTGATACTCTCAAGTCTAGAATTTAACTATTGAGAGGGTGCAAACTAGGGCAAAACTAAACCAATGTATCATGTATGGTTATTATCCCAAAAAAGTTCCTCGCCTACACTATCATCCAAAAAGTCCAGTAAGCCTTCGCCACATTGATGCCTCAGAACCAGTATCAGCTTGCACTCAACTCCCCATCAATTCCATAATCGATGCTCAGCTCACGCATGGGTGGGATGGTCTCCATGGCAAAAACCATCAGGTGAGGGAACGACTCGTCCTCATTGCCACGCAATACAAACTGAAGAAACACATTAGGGGTGCAGCTGTGGCTAATGTAGCAGGCCACATTCCTCTTATGTGACACGTCAAGAACATAACCTGGCCCTGCCAACTTGGTAAACTGGCGTCTCTTCATGTTTGGTTCAACAGCCGAGGCATCTCCCCACTCCCTCCATCGCTCCGGAAACCTCCTTGGATCGATGATGCTGCGACCCTCCATCAGCGCACTGCCTGGCTGATCATCCATAACAACCACATGCCCAGTGTACTCACACACAAAAGCTCCCGGCTGTATCAAGTCAAGCGCCCTGACACCCCAGCCTGTCTCATTGGAGCGGAACACCTCCAGCCGGTGCTTCATCCCTCGCTGCGTCACACGGTTCACGCAGGTCATGGGGCACCCACACAGAGCACCGCATTCATACACCACCGGCCTTCCCATCACCAGAGTCTCATCCTCAGTATACACTGGCACCCCGCCGGTCCTCCTCTCACATCTGCACTTGGAGCCACAGCCCGTCGCGCAGTGGCAGCCCCTGTGCTGCTTGACTGGGGCGTGCGCTGGCGGCACTGGAAACTCAGGGTGGACAATGTAGTCAAATAGCAGGGGAGACCTGTCGTCGTCCAGCTTGTTGCAGACAGGGACGCGAAGGACCCTCCGCCCCCTTGGAGAGGTCCAGGGAGATGTACCTTGGCGGGGCGGATTCTGGCGTCCATGGACTCCTTGAGCAGCTTGGCGGGTGTGCCAGGTCTTGCTGGCTAGGTCGTCCTGGCCGGGGAGACGCACAAGCTTGAACTTGCAGACGTCGTGGCCGGACTTGCCGGGGCCGAAGGTGGAGCTAATGACCCTGTAGAGGCCGTCGTAGACATAGACCTTGCGGTGGGGACCTTGATCGATGTCGTGGCCCCGGATGACGCGCACCTCCACGCCGTAGAGGTAGCTGTTTGTGGAGCGCGAGGTTGCCGCGCTCGAGCGTCTGGTCGGCGTGGTGGTCGACCGCGGTTGCGCTGGCGGCCGCCGCTGCCGGTGTGTAGACGAGGACATCGCCGGTGTCCTCGTCGTCAAGGTACCCTCCAGAGGAGACGATGCTGGTGGCGACGGAGTGGCCCTCGTCGAGGAGGCTGCCGGGGATGTAGCCGATGCCGGCCTGAGGCGCGGTGGTGGAGGCCGACGACGCAGATCTCGGCGCGGTAGTAGAAGGCGTCGCCGACGAGGACGCCGGGGATGTCGCCAAACGATGCGGACCTCGCGGTGGAGCCAGTGGCCGGCGGAGAGCATCTGGCTGGAGGCGCGGAGGTCATGGCGGTTGCGGAGGCCGCTAGAGGTCTCCTGGCGCTGGTAAGCTGCTGCGGAGCGCCTCGAAGGTGAGGCGGCGCGCGGCGGACGAGAGCGCGGTAGCGGAGATGGTCCGCCGGGCTGAGGTGGGTGGCGCGCACCACCTCAGTGGCGGCGCGCGCGTTCTTCTTGGAGCCGGAGGGGTTGGATCCGCCGCCTGCGCCTGGTTCTTGTGGCAGCCGCACCTGCAGTTCTGCTGAGGGGAAGAGAAGGAGGCGGAGGAGGGGCTCGTGCAAGAGGTGCGGCGGCGGCGGAGGAAGAGGGGGGGCCTGAGACTGGGCGGCGAGGCTTCGAGGCGGAGCTGGGATTGGCGAAGGCAGCGAGCGAAGAAGGGATCGTCGTCGGGAGAAGGAGCGAGCTCCCGGTGGAGAACGTTGCAGAGCTCCGGGGTGAGCGCGAGCATCAGCGCCGACCGTGCTGCGACGTGGTCGGGGTTTTGCGCAGGGATTGGCCGTCGGGGTCGGGTTTGGAGGTGATGGGAAATTGCGAGAGGAGACGATCGATCTGCGGCGGCGGCGGAGGAGGAGGAGAGGACCCCATTGCCGAGGCCGGCTGTCGCCTGGTCCCCTTTCTTCTCCGTCTCTCTCTCTCTCTCTCTCTCTCTCTCTCTCCGGTCAGGTTGCGGGTGTCCGAGCGGCGTGAGCGCCGCGGGCGTGTGGGTGGCTGTTCTGGTCTGGATGCGGGTGGGCGGAGTGGTGGACACTGCACACAATGACATGCAACGAGCAGTCCCAAGCACGGCCCACGGCTTCTTCGTGCTGATATTTGCAATTCGCCAGAATGTCGAAAGAGAATCAGTGCTAGCCCGAAAATAAAGTAACGTTTGGTTAGCATTGGAGGGCTTCTTCGTCCTGATATTTGCAGAATTCCGAAAGAGAATAAGTGCTAGCCCAAAAATAAAGTGATGTTGGGTTAGAACAAGAGTCTAAGAATCCACATTAAAAAAAAAAACGGATGTTGCTAGCGTGTGAGTTCCCCCGCCCACGTTGCGAAACCCTAGCTCGCTCGTGGCACCACCTTCTTCCCTCCCCCCCCCCCTCCCCCCGCCGTCACCACCACCATGGTCGGAGCTCCCCCACCCCGATCTGGGCCGGCCGCCCCTACCGCCGCCAGCTCCCCTAAACCGTCCGTCGACCATCCCCATCGTCCGGCCTACCTGCCTCCCCTCGGTCGGCCATTCTATAGCTCGC